>NC_051154.1:203988811-204016924 GCF_013339745.2 Dermacentor silvarum | reverse complement strand
CCTTACCACGGGGATGAAGATATGCGCCATCTGTTTCTGCAGTGCACAAGACATGAATTACAAAGTAAACCCTGAGGACTGATTCACTGTGTGTTAAAAAAATACCGTCGGCAATGCATGGTCTACATAGAAGAGCGCTTGTCGCTTAAAAAAACCTTTTTGAACAACACCAAGTTACGTCTAATTAAACTTCGTTACCGCGCGCCACTTATGGATATACCTAAACACAGCAGGTCATATACATGTGTCATGCACGTTTATATTCATATGCTATAACGCGTGCACACTGTTGTACGTTTTGACGGTGACAGTTATTTATCAGATTGTCATTGTTATCGGATTTCACCGAATTGTCACTACAACGTAAAAATATACCGTTAAGTCGTTGTAGGTAACGTAGTTAAGTGTACTGGGATGACCGCTTCGCTGCAAAACCGACAACTTCTCTGAACATTATCGTGCTATCTGCTATCTGCTATTATCGTGCTATTTTATGGAACTGCGTATGTCTACGCGTATGTGGTTTTTGTACTGACCTGTGTGCCTTCCTTTTATTCGTGCATCAAACTTTGAACGTGTTCGTGTTCATATACTGTCTTCAGAGCTTTACGCTGCTTTAGAGTTGCGATGTGGGTCAGTTGGTACATATTCTTGAGTATTCTTGCCTCGAAGACGGCTCCAAAAGGCCGAAGAAGGCTACAAGCTCCTTGGGTGCCGGGTTCACCTTGACGCAATGGGACAAAACACCTGCCGGCTTGTGATGAAAGCAATTGCGCTGACGCAAACCGTTGCCTGATTTCGGGAGAGTGCACATCTAAAGGTTACCTAACGAAGGAGAGAAGCTTGCAGTAGAGTGCGATCTGGGTCAGTAGTTGAAGTCCAGTCGTGCGTGCCACTTCTTCCTCTGTACTTCTTCTTTTTACTGGTTTAATACTGAGGAATATTTGCGATGCTTATTGCGCTTATTTTTTGCTTGCCATGCAACGAGGTGTACCAAGCGTCACATAAAGCAACCAACCTCTCCTTTAAATTCATGTAATGTAAAAAAAGTAGGTAACCCCGCCGTGGAGCCTTCATTCTTAGTGTTAACCACATTCGACATCATGAAAAATACAAAAGAAAGTGCTTGCTGTCCTCACTTTTGTAGTTCTGTCTTTCTTTTTCATTGTGTCTTTATTTTCTTGTTGCGCTGTGTTTACCATGGTGTGTTACAAAATTGCTTATATCCATGCGTTTCTTCACTGGCTGTTAAGCGCACCTTATCAACCGCTCAAGAAAGCGGTACCTCCATATTCATAAATCAGTTCGTACGCTTGTGTGTTCTGAAGAAGAGACACCGGCAAATTTAACTGGGACAGTGAAATATTAGCGATGGCTACCGATGAACGGTTCTTACGGACGAAGGCTCTGTGAATTTGGCCCCTGTAGAGCAAGCCAGAGTGAATATGCCACATCATTTAGTTTTCGTTTGGCTTCCCAAGTACTGAGTAATAAACGTGTCCGCTCTTCTGAGTTCGCAAACCAATGCACTTTTCACATCGGTATAATTAACTCTACTTGGCCAATCTATTACGCACACTAACAGCCAAAGCCTTCCAGCAGGCCGTTTATCGTGTTTGGCGCGTCCATCTGCCACGTGGTTGGAGCACGCACAACTCTTGTTTTGATGCAAGACCGGCTAAAAAGCTATAGGCTCTGGGCAGCCTAAAAACTTGTTTTTTACCGGATTTACACCTCATACGAGCAAGGAAACACAAAAATATGAAATGCGAGAGAAAAAACTTGCATTGCAGGCAAAGAACACGAGTTATGCTGAAGGAAAAACACCCACGCAGTATTTGGGCAGCCCGCGGATATTTCTCTGGCAGAAGACCCGACTTTCTATACTGAGACACTTACGTACGCAACGCTTGGTCGTCTTGTTTTCATGTAGAGACCCCGCAAAGGGGTACAGGAGCGCGGGGAAAACGGCAGAGTTAGAGGATCAGCCAAGCAGAACCATTCACTTTCTGGTAACAAGTAGCACCGCGAGGCAACTGTCAGGAAGGGAACGTCGGTGCGCTATGCGCAGATTACACTAAGTTGAAAGCGAATATCACGCGTATCTAGCGTTTTTTTTGCTACCAGGAGGTTCTTCCCAAGATCTCAGTGCCCAGAAGTTCAGGAAACCTCCTTTCCCATCATCTTTTTTTCTGCTTTCCTAGCGTCACGTAAAACCTATAAAAGTCGAGGTCAGGGATGTTTCACAGCTCACACCTGCCCAGAAGCTTCCAGACGACGGTGCTCCTACACAGCTCGCTTTTAAGATCATGAACTCCTTGGTAAGGGCACGTTTACCGTGACATGCAATTACATTGTGCACGGATTTCTGGGATACGTGTCAGGGGAAAATTTTATTAGATTACTGCCATACTAAAATGCGTTGGGAATCATCGCCCGTGTTAAAGCTGTTATTTATGTTATCTAGTCTTTTTTGTGTGATTGCAAATGGCGCTGATTTGCTAAATACGTGAAACGCGGATTGCTACTGCCTCAATGGCATACCACTTTTCACGTGTTGTTCTTGCCTTTATTGCCTTAAAATTAGCAGTAAGATGTAGATTGCATTCTTTTTTACTAGGGCTTAAAACTGCGTAGAAAAAAAAGAGTATGTGGCTACTAGGTTTATGAACACTTTTATGAGGTACAAATACTCTCAAAAGAACGTAGTTTACTCTAGTGCTTGTTATACAAGGTCCTAAGAAAAACGTCGGGGAGTTACTTTTAACAAACTACTACGTGCTTTTGCGGGCGCGTATATCAATTATAAGAAGATAGCTGGTGAATGAAATAGTCAATAGGAAACCAGAAACCATTCGAAGCATGAGAATGGTGGTTAGTGCTCGGATGACTAGATGTTGGTCTTGCATTTTAAGGATAAGTATAATTAAGACCAAGTTACAGTGAGAACAAATAATAGAATTTTCAGCGCTGACGCTGTAAGCGCACGTGCTATAAATGCACAAAAAATTATTCATTGCACTTTTTTCTCCTAATTTTTCAAAAGACTGAATCTATGCATTGTTTTCTTTTTGAAATGAGCAGCGCAGCCGCCTCGTGCCTTGAACTGCATTCTGTATAATGGTTTTAATAGAGTTTATGGTGTGGCAAAGAGTGTAAACAACCCACAAGACTAGCGGATCACCTACCACCGCCATTGTCGTGCTTTTCTCTGTAGTTTTGTATAGTCTCAGCTTACCGAAATGGCCGGCATACACCAACGCTCAATGGATTTAAATTTATACCTTCACTGGCTATGGCACTTACTCTACCTAAATTCTTTCGCCGCCTCCAAAATCATCGCGCTAAGTTCTTGGTCCCACTGTTGATTGAATGTCATCGGTCGCAGGTGATTGCAGCGGTTGTAATGTGTGGCCTGGTGGCCACAGTTCAGTGCGGTGGCTTCGGTGGAGGCCACAGCGTGATCGTCGTCAAGGGCATCCAGACAGGACACGGTGGCGGCGCAGGGTTCGGCCACGGAAGCGCAGCCTCGGCAACTACCGCGGGCTCCTCACAGCCGCAGGTGGGTCAGGGACCCACTTATGTCGTCAAGACACTGCACCAGGTAAGCGGACCACCTGGTTTGGCACTTAAGAACGGTTGAGTGGCTGTGCGGTTTGTTTAGGATACTGGTCCACGTTTCGCCAGTCAACGTTGCCAGTCAGCGTTGCAGATATCAGGAAAGGCGTAATGAACTCAGCAGCAGTGTATCGTGAGACGAGCTGTAAACAAGCATAGGCGAGCCGAGCCAGATAAATCAGCTATGTGCGTTCGTTTATAACGGTAACAATGCATATTTATTAAAATAAAAAAATATTGCTCAAGGATTGGGTAACACAGGCACGTCAAAGGACAAAGGCAGCCCATCGTTTGAGCGTGTTCAGGACTTCGCGCCATGTTGCGTTAAGGGCCCTCACCAGGTCTGACAATTTTAATCTGACAAGCGCAATGCATACACTGCGCGATAACGATCATGTTGCTAAGTAGTTACATACGCGCCGCGGAAAGAGCTTAAATTTCAAACCAAGCGCCGTTTGCCCTTCCTTTCGCGGGCGCCGCGCTCCCAGCGGGAGAGTCGACGTATATCCGCGTAGGTGCGCGTACGTACATGACAGTGCTGTGACACGGCTCATAGTGAACGTTACTTCGAGAATTATTCAAGGCAACATCAGATATCTGTTTAATCTGTTGCTTCAATAGACGAATTAAAGTTTAGGAAAATGTAACATACGAACCGAATCTCGGCGTGTCTTTGTTTTACTTCGTACCGTAGCAAGTGAGATGTACAGCCTCACGTATTTTTAATTATATCGCACGAGCGTCGATCATGTATCATTTTAGCGTCTTTAAGCGACGATAATCTGCGAGACCGGCAGAAGTACTCTCAAGTGCACTAAGCATTCTCCTGTGCAAGAGTCTTCCGTTTCGTCTCCTTGTTCCCACGTAGTGCAATCGCGCGCGCAGAGAACGAAAATATGTCATTTTCTACCGTGTTCAAGCTCCGCGATCACGCTTTTTCATCTTTTCACACCTGCCTCATTGCTCTTGATTTTGGTCCTGATCAGGCGTTCTCGTGCAGAGCACCCAAAATCGTCTGCTACGAGAAACGAGACACCGGAAGTGCGCCACTCAGCCAAAACGCGCGCGGAGAAAAAAAAGAATGTGGGGCGTGTGACGTATTCGTCACGCGATCCTCCGGCTCCGGTATGGGAGAACGCAGGGAAAAAATTTCGCTTGCGGAGGCTAGACAGGCGAAGTGGAGCGAGTGTCTGTCTATGTTGGCTGTAACGCTAGCCTCCTGAAATCATGAGTTCGCGCAACTTCAAATATTTATATCTCTGCCATTAATGAACTAATTTGAAATATTGTTGCGTAGAACACTCCTTATAGGGCAGGTGACAACTTCCAGCTTTATAACCAAATTTGCTATGTGGCCTGGTGAAGGGCCCTTTAGAAGGCCATGAATTCACGCATATGGTGAGATGATGCGGAGAATGAATCCGGCAGATGACAGCACTCTCGTAAACAGTAGCACAAATAAAAGGCTAGGTCTACCTCTACATGTCCTGCTCACCACACAATGCACCTGATCGCAGGTTGAGTTTGCGGATAGAGCGGGACGTGGCTCCGGCACAAAGTCGTGCGCCAGCAACCGCGACTCCATCCTTCGAACGCTTGATGGAATCATTGGTTAATTGTGGTTGTGTGACTGCAATCTTTTTCAGGTGAAGAAGGTTTCTCACGGTGGAGCCATCGTTGGAGGTGGGTCAACCGGAGGTCATTCTGGCGGATATGGTGGTGGCTTCGGATATGGCGGTGCATACTCTCAAGGCTACGGCGGCGGATTCTCTGGAAGTTACGGCAGCTTCGGAAAGGGCTACGGCAGTCTTGGCCACGGCGGGTGGTGGTTCGTAGAGTTATTACTCGATGCATGCCTTGCGGAGGTACCTGAAAATGTGCTCTTTGTGTTCACCTAGAATCAAAGCGAATGCCGACGAACACATTTATTCGATAGTGTAGACCGTCGAACTTTGTTATTCTATATTTATTCAACTTTCTTTTTTTTAATCCTCGTATATTGCCCTGTGCCTCGTCTTATTCGCTTGCGTTCAAATCACTAATTCGCAACGCATGGTCTGTTTCATAAAGAGGTATTTACGCTAGAAGTAGTAATAAATCGGATGCGAACGCAGTTCATAATAATAATGCTTCTATAAATGGACTCTAATGTATTTCTACAACTTCAGGTCGGCTACCATTTTCAGTAGTGCTACAACTTGAATTCTCCTTATGAATAAGCGACGAGATCTTGTAATGTCATACAGTTACTGCCTCAGGAGGGTTTCCCCTGACTAAAGTAGTGTTGAAAGTGGCACTGCGTTAAATTATTCTAAGTTTGCCTGCCCATTTGACTGATTTTATTTTATATTTAAGAGCATAAGCAGGTTTTTTGTTTAGTTTATTTGTTTCCTTGGCATGTTGAGGTGGAAGGGAGAGGCATCAACATCCTGTATACGACGGCTGTAATATACTGTTTTCATTGCAGGTGATTGCCAATCAATCATGCTATGCAGAAGCTAATGTGACATCATCGGCCACACATCAGCATCGGGGCGACAGCGATCAGCTGCAATTATGTAGTCTGAGAACGATGTAAATAAACGTCGACACACCATGCACATGAAGTTTCAATAATAATTACGGCGGAGGTTACACACTCCAAAGAAATATAGGCGCTTTCCAGTGTTATGGGATGACGCTGTAGTGGACAGCTTACTTGATTAGCTTTCCCCACCTGCAGCCCACAAGCATCTACTCCTTAGTAAGCACGCGTGTCATATCAAGGTTGGTCCTAAATATGAGGAAGCGATAAGGGGTGTTTCATAGTGGGTCTTTTATTCGGCGAATAAGCAATGGGACTTGTATGTCAAGCAAAATTTTGCACAGGCATACACGAAACAATATATTAGGACCAGGTGTATGAAGTGCATCGTGTTCCAGTATAGTTACGGCTGTAGCGAAATTCAGTATTAATATCGCGACTCAATTTAGGCACACCATTACTTTTACAGTCAAGGTTATATTGGCGAAACGTAAATTTAGGAAAGTCAGGGATAGATACTTTTATACACCTCCGACCGTCCAACACATAACTCAGTATATACTGATTTTATACCCTCTGAGAGCGAGCGAAAGCCTCAGTCACAAAGAAAGCTCCAGAAGCAAGGCATTCGTTAGAGAGACAGATAGAGAAAAAATAAATAGATGAATTATTTTGATCTATTCGTGTACGTTCTAAATACTGCCGAAGAAATTATGTGGGTAATTAACTTAGATGTGGCTGATCCAGCCCACTGATAACAAGCGCGGCTTCACGAACGTGGTAAAAAAACAAACCTTCAATCGTTGAATATCTCGGACATCCGCCTTATAGCGAAACATAATCTTCGAATGCAATAGAATCTGTTCTCAATCCGAATGCATATATATTGTTCAGTGCAGTGCACATAGTTCTAAGCAATATTTTAGAAGGCTTACGGAATTGGAATAATTTATCAGTTGTTAACCAGTATAAGTGCAGCGTAAAAGTCGAATTCAAATCTCTGATTTCAAAGTTGGGCAGACAAACTGCTTTAATCTGAAGATAGAGAGAGGCGTAATAAGGGAGAAAGGTATGGAAGTGAACAATAACGAAAAAATCTGCTTTGTCCTGCAGTAGGAGATAAGAAAAAATAACAGACAGTATTCGAGTGTGTATCTATATAAGGCATTTAGAAAAGTGCGCATTCAACCTAGTGTTTCTTTAGAGTGAAGCTGTATTTGGCTAGTTTCCAGCGGATCGATGTCAGTAGACCAAAACAGTGGGCCGATCCCGAAGATCGTGCAATATCGGGCTGACCGGTGGCGGAGGTGAAGCAGGCTTCAAGCACCCCGCCAACTTGCAAACATAAGTTTAATATCTTGGGTCCTAATACAACCCGTATAATAAATTAAGCTGATAAGAACAAATACTACATTTTGACCAGCATCGGCCATGTCTACCTTCGCACCGCACACGTGTACGCCATCCCGCGGATTTAAACTAGTGCCTATCAATCGGAGTGTCTTCCGTGTTATGACATCATGGTCTACGTAGGCTCCTTTCCTCAGTTCTGCTCTGACTGTGAAATGGGTAGGCCGCGTGTTGTATGGTCTGAAGAAGAAGAGCGTGCGTCCCAAGAACGACGGCGTGAACAGAAAAGGGAATGGGCGCGTAGGCGGCGGAAGGAGACCACCGACGATGAGTGGGCCGCGGACGCCAAGCGTAAGCGTGCTGCCCGCCAGGACCGCAAGACGGAAAGAAATGCGAACCGTCCATGTGGCCCGATTCCGCAAACTTGTAACGTTTCGCCGGACCAACGGTCAATCACCACATACACAGCTTCGCTGGTCATCCATCTTCACAGAGTGGAACGGCACCTAATTTTTTATGTAGCATTAAGCAGTAACGCGACTGAAAACAAGACAATTGACCCGCAACGTGGCGGTGGCTTTGGCGTTGCATTGCTAAGCCCGAGGGAGCGAGATCATATCCTGGCCCCGGCGGCCGCAGTGGCAGCATTTTGATGTGGGCGAAATAAACAATAAAAACTTCAAAAGTCACAGTCCTGCGCGGCACATTCACAGCGTAAGCTGATGGAGCGGCTCAAGATTAGTTTTTTACGAGAACGATCTGAACTGTCCGCCCGGCGTCGACGGCGAGCTGCGGCTTGTAATGCTCTCTGCACAGCAGCCTGCAGAGCCCAGTCAAGCCTTACAACTGCAACTTACATGTCGGGCCCGCTGCGTTTGCAGGCGTCTTCACTAGATGGCGCCACCATACTGGCGGAGGCTGGGGATCGCGTTTTTTTATGGCGCGCCTCGTCTGAATGGCATCGCGTCGTCTGCGCCTGCGCACGATGCGTTTGCAGGTGCCTTAACTAGATGGCGCCACCATACTGGCAGAGGCTCGGATCGTCTGCGCCTGCTTTAAAGGACATTTTTCCGACGCCCTATAGCAAGCGCTTGCGTGGCTCAGTGGTAGAGTATCTGGCTCCCACGCAGCGGGCACGGGTTCGATCCCGGCGGGAACCAGGTACTTTTTTCGCATATCCAGCCATAGTGGTTACGTTCCCCGGGCGCCGTCGGTGGAGGTGGCAGCGGCGGCGGACACCATCGCGAACCGAAACGGCTATCGGAATGAGCCCATAACAACTTACGCTGTCAAAAAATAATGTACCCTGTATTAACTGCATGTTAAAGAACCACATGGGTGGTCAACATTACTACGCGCCTCATAATCATAGTCGCTTTCGGACGTCAAATTCGAGAATTTTAACAAGACAACCAGAGGCTCGGAAGGGTGAGAACACACGGGTGATGCCCGTAAAGCTTGTGTGCAAAACAAAAATTAAATTCTGAGGTATTACGTGCCATAACCACGATTTGATTATGAGACACGCTGTAATTATTGACTCCAGATTCATTTTGACCACCTGGGCTTCTTTAACGTGTACGAAATGCGCAGTGCACTGGTGTTTTTGCATTTCACCCCATCGAAATGCGGCCACCGTGGCCGGGATTAGATCCGCACCTTCGGGCTTAGAGACTAAATGGTGCAATGCCATAGCCACCACGGCGGGTTTGTATGCAATAAACGCACTTTGACTGGCAGAATGACGTGTCGCTGTGGCTTCATTAACGATTCAATTTTAGTAAGGTTTGCTACTAAAATAGGGCGCAACGTCTTAGGGTGCCTAAATTGTTACCTGGTGCGCTTCTATTCATGCATGAATAAGAAGCAGCATTACTATGAGTTTTTATAGAGTTGTCAGGTCATTTTCCTCGAACTTGGAATACCTAGGTTAAAAAGAGAGGAAAGCAGCATTCAGAAGAGGGAAAACTGATTCCAGAGACGCGCGGTCCTTTCTTTCGTCTACCGCTTCAACGAGCCACTCATCCTCTCCTACAACCATTTGCTAGGCAAAACAATGCAGCGGAATTGTTACAGATAACTACTGTCGGCCGGTGAGCATCCACCAAGGGTGCTCGTTGTTTCAGACGGCTAGAGTGCTAAGAATAGACCACAAAAGTGAATTCTCGATAATGTTCTCGTACTCATTTATCCTGTTGTACACTCAATTTTTATTACGCGATGATATTCATATTTTCTCATGGCTTATATACCAAGGAAACATTTTTACGTAGCAATTTTGCAGGCCTACACTAGTTCCATCGAAAAGACATCACAGACGGCGGCAGAAGTTACGTCAGATTATCGGCGTTGTGTTTTATAAAGACAGCAGGAAATCCCCTCAAATGGGAAATCCAAGCATAAGTGCTAGGCATGAATTTTTTTCAGTTCAAAAAAGTATATAATTCATTCACACACACACACACACACACCACACACACACACACACACACACACACACACACACACACACACACACACACACACACACACACACACACACACACACACACACACATATATATATATATATATATATATATACTATGAAAGCACGGACTGGGCTTCACCACCAGAAGACTGCAGACGCATATGCGGACGGAGATGCTCGAAGGAATCACTACCCGAGCTGGAAATAATAAATTTCGGAGCAGTGAACGCTTCGAACTGAAGTGTGTCTGCAGGCTTTACTGTAAATTGCTCGCCACGAATTGACCAAGCTATTTCGCCTGACCGACAAGTCGGGGACTGGACAGTAAGCGGACTGCACAGTAAACGGATCATGAAGCTGGAAGGCTGCAGGCAAGATGGGGCCGGAAGTAGCGAAACGTCTGACACGTGTTTTCGCTTCATTAATGCTGCCGTTGCCGCAACTGTAAAACGCACACAACGAGGAAGTGAAAAGCGGAGCGTTCGGACACGTAACTAGAAAATGGTGCTGAAGGCGAGAAACCCCTCTTTTTTTTTCTCACCCAAAGTGCACGCTCACGTCGATATTCGTACCATACTGAAAGGATCTCCACAGCAAGTGGAGAGCCCA
Source organism: Dermacentor silvarum (assembly GCF_013339745.2). NCBI lineage: Eukaryota > Metazoa > Arthropoda > Arachnida > Ixodida > Ixodidae > Dermacentor > Dermacentor silvarum. The sequence goes on along the minus strand of NC_051154.1, from coordinate 204,006,353 downwards.
AGGAGCCCAACATGGACTCCAAAAGAGACGTCTGTCTGCAAAAACAACATGGCCGTCACGATCGTTTGGTCTCACACTCCCACACACACGCGCGTGCCGCGCCACAATGAACGCTCTCGGCCTGTGAACCAAATCTGCGCTTCTATCGGAGGTAACGCCGGGTGCACAAACAATAAAATAAGGAAATACGTAGCGGAGGCAAGCACAATAGAATGAACGGAAGAGAATGTGAGTGAAAGCTAAATGACCGGCCTCAAGGGGCTCGCGCGGAAGTTAGAGCACATACGTAAGCTCCCGCATTTTTTGTTGCTCGCGGGAGCAGTATATAACGGGGGCTGGGGAAACCAAGCGCGACAGTTGAAACTCTAGCAGCAGGCACTGCGTGAATCGATAAACCGCCGTCCGCAGTAGCAAGCATGAACGCCTGGGTGAGTTGAAGTGGTTGCAGTTGTCACGGTTGCAAACGTGTAGGCTGTAGGCGTAAATGATGGTTTGGTGACGGCTGATGCCACAGACGGTATGGTACGTCCAAAGCAACCATTGAATCGTAAAAAGAGAAAGTGTCAGGCCACAGCACCAATTTAGTCTCTAAATTAATTTTCGGAGAACAGCCGTTATGAGCTATTCTTAAGGCTTTTTTCTTTCAATGTCCGCTTGTTTCGAGAGGCTGGGCCATCTTCTCACTAGTATTTTCGAAGAGCACTCACCCACTCCCGGGCAGCTTTTTTTCGACTAACTGAGGCCTATTAGGCCTCAGTTAGTCGGCGCGAAGGCTCGGACCCCGCGGAAGCTCTGCGTCCTGCTTTGCAATGGCGAGTGTCTTCATTTTTCATGGCGCCATACTTACTGCACTGAGCACAACCTGGCGCAAAGCTTTCATATTTCCTACTCAGCTATGGCATCACACCCACCGTGCCAAAGCTGTTTCCTTCCTTCTCTCTATGATTTTGTGCAGCCCTGGAAATATGCTCAGCCGAGGACTGACATGTTCAGCCAATTAATAGCTTTAGTGGTTGATCCCATTTAAAGGAGTGGTTAGAGCTCTCCGCTTGAATACGCATGAGGACTGCTTTGATTCCCGGCACCACTGCGCCAATTTTTACGCTGTATGAAAATCATTCTACGTTCTTGAGAATGGGCGGACGCGTTCCACCATCCCCTAGCTCATAACTATTGTTAGAACAGGGGCCGAATTAACAACGTTTTCCTTACGTAAGTGTCCTTTGCAGTTGGCCATTTGCTTTCGCAAATACCAGGTCCAGCCAACCCTGATGCAGGACATATTATTAAACAGGCGGCCGGCTAATTGCAAAGAGCACTCACGAAAGAAAAGCTTAGTGAATCTGGCCGCAAGATCTTTGTGAATACGAGCCCTGGGTCCGTACTCACACAAAAAGATTATTACGATACAACTGTTCGTAATAGCAAATGTTGGCCAATCGTGGTGCTGGGCTAATTATAAAAGAAGGCAGCCATGTGAATGGGAAAAAGCATTCGCAAACAAAATTTTTTGTGTATTCGGCAGTAGGGATCGCTTTTACAAAACTCTTCTTTCGTAAGTGCTATTTGCCTTTGACCAGCCGCCTTCACTAATGCTGTATCCAACATCAGGATTGGGTAAAATTTTTCCTTACGAATAATTCAAGCGTAAGAACTTTTTGTGAACACGGGCTCAGGGACGAAAGAGCAATTACTAGTGAAACGCTTTGTGAATTTGGTACCAGGACAAACAGTGAATGAGGGCGACATATGCGCTCCTCCATTTTCCCATGCTTTCGTCACACAGAAAATTGTGTGAGCGCCGCGTCATGACAGATAAGCTCTGTGAGAAATTACGAGTTGATATGAAACGTGTTGAGCAGGAGCACGTGATAAATGGCCAGTTAACTCCTGCCTGCTACGTTCAAACTTATACCACCCGGCGCATGCGTTTTCAAACCATGAAACTAAGAAATGCGAGAGCCGCATAGTGATACACTCCCTTTAGGAATGAGAAGCATATACTTCGTCAAATTTTTTGACTAACGAATCACTACAGCCGCCCTCGCAAAGCAGTTCCAACCTAAGAAAGGTGGTTTGTTGTTGGTCGCTGCCTCTGCTTTTCTCTCATTGTATGTTTTTGTTGGCCAGTGCAAGGAAGCAGGTCACTCACGAGCTTGTCTTACGGGGGAGAATGAATTGAGAATTTTCCGTTTGTTAATTGCACGGACGCCACAGTTCCTTCTCAATACTACTTGCCTTAAAAGCAAATAGTGTAAGGTATGAATTGTGGTACTATCTCATTAACGTGCTTAAGTTGAGCATAATCTACATTGCGTGTAAAGAACCCGCTACATAAATACACCGCAGGTTAAAAGCTTTTGACATGCAATGTACACCATTGCTTACGTGTCTAGTGCTTATAATGGCCCCACGCACTGACTTACATAAAATATTTTGAACGTGCCTCGTACTTCAATTTTTTCTAAAGGAAGCAAGAGTTCGGGTTTTCCCATCTAAATACATTGGAAAGAAGAAATCGTATTTCTCGGCTACCAAATTTGATGAGGTTTGTTGCATTTTAAAAGAAAAAAGCTGACGGTTGGTTGCGAATTTTCGATTTCTCTCGTCAACGTTTTAATAAAAATTGGGGAAAATTGCAAATTCTCAGAGAAAAAACTATCAAGTTAGAACTCTGTAACTCAGAAATAAAAAATTGATATCACAATTCTATAAATGGCACCTAATCGTACATCTAAAGCGGACAAAATTGATATAATATATATGGCTCTCAAATAAACCATTAATACGTGAATAAAGCTTTTACAAATCCCGTTCATGCAAGATTTTTTCACGCAAGATATAAATTGACATATCAAATTTGTTCGCTTTGGATGATCTAATGCATGTAGTTTGCAGAACTGCGATATCTGTTTTTGGTGCAGAGCCACAAATTTGTGAACGTCGGGCTTCTATTTTCTTTTTTGTTTTCAAGCTTATCAATTTTTGAAAACTCCTTTTAAGAAATTCAAGTCTTAAATCAAAATTATGCTTCCAACAGTCACTAGAACGTAAATTTATCGCTCAAGTTCAACAAATTTTATTCAAATCGGTCCAGGAGTTATCTCAAAAATAATTTCCACGTTTTACATGTATTTGAAAAGGTGGCATCGGAGTTAGGCCCGAGCTAAAGCTTCCTCTTAACATTGACGCGTCTTCACTTTTTTTACTTTACTTAATAGAGAGCATGCGTGCTGAAATGTTGTTTAAAAAGTTTTGTGGCTACTTTTATTTGCTGTATTGCTGACTTCTAGCTGCATTCCAGTGTTTGTCGCCACAGATCATGGTTGTATCGTCGAACTTCTGAATGTGCATTATTGTTATTAGTATTGCTGCATTTCATCATATTTGTAATCGCTGTGTCCGTTTTACAGTGTCCCGTTCAGCGTTTCGTACCAAGAATTGTGTTCAAATATATTTGCCCTCGATCTTTCGCATTTTGGCTGCATTATGCATACAAAACATTTTGGGGTAGATTATTCATTCATTGGAGTGATATCATCCCAAAGCAAACACTGGAGCTATGAGACACGCTGCAGTGGAGGGCTCAGAATTAACCATGACCACCTGGGGTTCTTCCACGTGCACGTAAATCTTAGTACGAGAGTGTTTTTGCATTTCGACTACATTGGTGACGACGCAGCCGGGCATTGAACGCGCGACCACGGGCTCCGCAGGAGGACGGGTCATTGTTACTTAATATGTGTACTTCTGAGTTTGATTTCAACTAGTATTAATGTGATCTTGTATAAATCTTGGTCTTGATCAAAGCTTGGTCCAATGCAATTGAATTATGTTGTAGATAAATAAATAAACAAATACATTTATTCACGTGTTCGATGGGCAGCCACCTTGTAAGGTGAACTGAGCTTGGGACATGTGGCGAAAGAGAATATACGCAGGGTCGAATGAAATTTTGGTGGTGTGATGTGTTGACGTGGGATCGAACTGACACTGCAGTAGCGCGAAAGCACACTCGCTTTCTTATTTTCGTTCGAAGTGTTTTGATGGATCCAACCATTTCTAAGGGCATTAGACCAAGAATAATATGTATGTGAGAACTACGGGCGTCTGTTTAGGAGTAAAAATATTGCTTTAGTTCTGCTTGTATTGATTTGTAATTAATTTATATCACTCTGCGTACACACCTTGAAAGCTTTCATGGATAACCTGACAGTTCACAAAACGTGGTTCGAAACGTATGAAGAGCACGTATGAAACAGAGCAGAGATACGAGAGCCGCATGCCCTCAGCCTTTGTTTTCAGGTTTCTAGATAGTCGCACTGATCCAATAGAACTTCTTGGGCAACTTGGTGCTGATATATCCTAGGTATTACTTGGCTGTGGCGCGAAATGCATTTTGTGAAAAGGGGACAGAAGAGAGGAGACAGTGAAGTTACTGTCTCCTCTCTTCTGTCCCCTTTTCACAAAATGCATTTCGCGCCACAGCCAAGTATACCTAGGTCGCACTGATGCTAGTGCCGCCGCAAGGTATGGGCGTTGGCCAGGTCAAATTATTGGACAATGTTTCACCTACTTATCCCGTCTTCATCTTTCTGGAATACTATTTCACGTACCTAAAATACAATTGATCCAATGGGCCACGTGGGAGCGGCCCGCTGCGCGCTGAGTCGCGTACCTGAGGACGTTCATTAAAGTTTTACACCCATCCATCCATCCATCCATCCATCCATCCATCCATCCATCCATCCAATGGGCCATGTTCGTTTTAAATGTTTCCCATGGCTCCCCTACACTTCCACCAGTTCTTACTGTTTCTCGAGCACCAGGAGATTGTGAAGCACTTGCGGAGGAGGAAGGGAACGAATGTAGGCTATAGAGAGGGAGAAGAATGGATGCAAGTGGGGAAGGTGGGGGATGCTGGGCCGGGATTGGTTGGCGTGTGCGATAAGGTCAACAGCATAAAAACCCCGCCAGGCTCTCTCTTCGACACAAAGCGCAATGATGTCATGACATGTGTTAATTTTGTTTCAAATGGGCTACATATAGTGGTTTGAACCGTCGCCTTGTTGTTTACAACAGCATCAGCGAAAAGCGTGCTGACTAAGGGACAGACTGAGAATTCTCTTGCGCTACATAGTGCTTACGTGCAGTATTTTCCCTTTTTAGTTTCATTTTAGCTTGTCATTTTGTGACCGTTAATTTTCTTTATCCCCTTACCCCAGCCCACGCATGCCAGTAGGTCTATACAGTAGCTAACCTCCGTCTTTCCCTATCTTCTTCCTATGTTTTCAGTGGCGTAAAAAACAACAACAAATAATAATCGTCTCATTAGCCATGATACACAATAATTTTTGCTTTAATTTTTAAATTGTGGTTCTGACTGCATGCTACCTGCCGTCAAAAGGTCATCGTGTTAGCACTCTGCGCCCTCACATCGACGGCAACAGCTGGGGCTATGGCGGTGGCCATGGAGCGATCATCTTGGCTGGAGACGGTGGTGGTTATGGAGGAGGCGGACATGGTGGTTACAGCAAAGTGGTGCCTGGACCCTCATTCCTCGTGAGCACGGTGCACCACGTGCACAAGATCAGCCACGGTGGGGCCATCATCGGCGGCTACGACTTGGTATCCCGCGGCGGAGGCTATGGAGGAGGCCATGGAGGAGGCTATGGAGGTGGCTACGGCGGATACGGTGGACACGGATGGTAATGTGGACCGCAATTTATGCACATTGTCTAAGCGTTATAGCGCAACAAGCTTGGTCTGGGTTACATAAAATCACATGCTAGGGCACTTTATGACAAGCGCCAGCCAATCATCATGACGAGTACATGTTAGCGAACGCGGCCAGATTCTTGAAATATTAACGCAAAATGGAGAATTTCATCATTTTAACTCCAGATTTCGACGTTTCCAGTGCTCAAACGTAATGCCAAGAGCACTTTCATTCATGAACGTCAAGAATACACTCTTCGCCTCTGCTTCGCCTCTGGGAGCACCAAGTAAAACAGGAGACCGCACACAGAGTACCTTCACCTCGTGACAATGCGGCGGAAGAGACTCTCGAAGCAAGCCGTATGAGGCTCTGTCCACGCGAGGGGGGGGGGGGGGGGGGGGGTACTATGGTGGTATCCTGGAATCTCCCCAGAGGCCTGCGGAGACTATAGGTGCTCTAGAGTACCTATAGTACCTTAGGGACATGAAAGCTGAGAAGTTGCAGTAGAAACTTTAATATCATGGGCAGACTAAGCAGAATCAAGTGGTTTATTTACAAGGAAATGAAGCTTGTTCTGTTTACTACACTGGGGTGTTAAGTGGATGTGTTTGAGCACTTGTGCTTCACACATCGCCGGACAAGGGGCACCTGGTGTGTCTGGTTGAGGTTCCATTTCTTCCGACGAGTTGAGTTTCAGATTGAGAAGGTGCATGTGAACGGAGTGTTAGGTCCACAACTCCAGACAAGCAAGAGGAAAGAAAGGGCAGCTTGGCTTATTAGGTTGTCATGTAGACAAATGAAAAAAAAAATCTGCAACATTACAGCGGAGCATCCCGTCCTCTCAAAGATGATCAAGGTGAACAGAGAAGATAAATGTCTAGACGTGATTTAGCAATCTTAGGTGAAGTAGTTACAAGAAGCGTAAACTGAGGTTCTCTAGTTAAATAGTAGTCTAATAGCACAATACTAGCGTGACATGATTTAATAGTAAGCTGTATCGTGGTACAGAGTGCACCGCGATAGCCATGTGGGGACCGAAAGAGACAACTGTTTACAGGGAAAATCACACATTTGGCGGCTGATCAGCATTACAGTCAAATACATATAAAGCGCGAGCTGTTGGTTTTCCGTTAGAAGTATCATATTGTATCTTATATACCCTGTCGGCTTGAAAATATTCTGTTGCTGCTCAAAAATTTTAAGAAATTGTCACTCTAGAAGGTAGTAGCTTAAAGGGGCCTGAGGAAATCTGCTCTTTGGAAATGATAAGACCCGCGATCCGCGAAAGTATTTTTATTCGTTGAGAGAGATGGCTAATTTTCTGTTTGCGAAAAAAAGTAACATGTTTCGCGTGATCCACTGCAATGGTATGAATCACTCTAAGGCACATTTGCACCCGTTGGGGCATATATTGTCCCTTAATAGGGACCATTATGTAACTTGCGTGCACTTCCTTTCATTAACGTTGCGCTCCCAGTACTGTCATGTCACAAACGGCATGCGCGTATCAGAGCAACACAGTGTTTCCTACACAAAAATTGTTTGCGCGCAACGCGCAATAGAGTAAGTGCATGCATGATTGATGACAATGATTGTTTAGTCCATAAAGATAAGCCACAAATGGTGCAAAACGTTTTTGCTGATGGACATGGTGTCTACTATTACACAGCCGAATATTGCTCTACAACACTGAAAGTAGTGTTGAGAAGACGTATTTGATGTTCGGTACAAGGATAGTGCAAGGCGTCTTAAGAGGCTGCGCATTTACCGAGGTATTTCTTCCTCGGTTACTGTTATGTATGAATGCTTTATGGACTTCGTCCTGTCTAGGGCAGAAACTTCTTTTTGCTAGCCATCCTCAGCTCTCTCTATCTCATTCTCGACTATACTACTGGCGACCTAAGTCGCTCCTCATTTACAATAGTTTTTTTACTGAGAACATTACCTAATATCTACTTTTTCATCTTTTCCAGGTGACAAAACTCGCTGAAATTATCTGCGCTCCAAATACACTATCGCCAGGCATTCTTAAGACCATGCACAACAAGCATCGACGCTGTTCAAAAACATTTTCTTGTTTAAACAGGACTGTACATAGGCAGGAATAAAGCTTTTGAGTTTTCTTGGTTGTAGTGTGTTTCGTGACCAAGTACAATCAGACGAAAGCGGTCGAGTGCCTGCTGGTACAAGCGGTAATAAAAAAATCTTTTTCCTAAAGGCAACCGTGTTCCCTTTAGGTGTCTCCAAATCTTAGGAGACACCTAAAGGGAACACGGTTCCACAACTTGAACCATTGGAAACTGCCATACAGCAGTATTGGGTTGAGTAGAAGTAAGTTTCTTTCTTTAAAAGTACCAGAGGCATTAGAGGCAACTGGGATCAGTTCAAGGGGGATAGGGAAGGGCAGGTCAAGGATGGTAATATTTAAAAAAAACATTTTTTTGAAACTTCAGGTAGTTTTCTTCATACGGAAGAGAAGTTTCCGTTCTCCCCTCATACGTCGGAATAAGCAATAAATACTGCGGTAGTTGAATAAAAGCCATAAGGATTGAAACATTGTGCACAAGACAATTTTATTGAGGTGCTTAAAATATTTAAAGGGTGTCGAATACAGAATTTTGGAATAGAGGAGAATACAAATATTCCACAATAAACACCTTCAAATATTGAATCAGATACAGAATATTTTTATACTAAACAATATGAAATGTAAATATTACTTGGTGTCAGTTCGGTAAAGAAGGCTCATGAACGTATTTGGTGCACGCATGTAATGCCGTTCACAACTCGATGTCCTGTCTACTTAGGTGTCTGTAGAGAGAGAGAAAAAAGGTAAGGAAAGACAGGGAGGTTAACCAGACATTATCTCCGGTTGGCTACCCTGTACCGGGGGAGGGGTAAAGGGATTCGACAGGAGAGAGAGAGAGAAAAAATAAGTACAAAAAAGGGAGAAGAAAAGGAAAGAAAAAAAATCACACACACACACACACACAACTGAACTGTTTCTGTGGACATTGTCAGTCTGCGAAGGCGTTCTAGTGTTGAATAGTGTCAACGTCCCATCCTACGTCACACAGTGTACAGTCACAATTTGTCACTGAGTTCGGTGTCTTTTAAATAACGCAGCAGTGCCTTCAAGGTGGCTCGCGCTGTTTTCCGTGTAGGCCAGTTTACAAGGCATGTTGATTTGCGTTATTAAGCGTTTGTCCAGTTGACCTATCATGGCTGAGAGAGCTGCTCTCTGCGGGTTAAAACGAGGGCACTCACAACGAAGGTGTGCGATTGTTTCGTTGCACCGGAAGAGCGTTCGCATCACAGTCGGTCAGATAGGCCAGTGGCTCGTAAGAAGCGCAGAAGCGCCTGCACGGCCTTCTTCTGTGATGTTGGGTCCAGTCTGTGGTGGAGAATTTTTTCTTCCGGTCGTGGTCTTCCGGTCGAGGCCGGTCGTCCAATTGGTTGAACGCGTTGGTAAGAGAATGTCTTTGCGCACTGTACCGCGGGCAGTCGCACAAAATATGTACAATTGATTCTTCATTGCCGCAGTGGTCACAGGCTGCGCTGTCGGCCATTCCTATGCGGAACGCATAGGCGTTGGTAAACGCAACGCCCAACCATAATCTGCACAAAAGTGTTGCGTCTCCTCGGCGAAGCCTTGATGGTACTCGAAGGCTTAGGGTTGGGTCCAGAGAGTATAAGCGAGCATGCATGAAGTGCGATTCATTCCATTGTGACTTTGTGCGTTGGCGGGCGATCACGCGGAGCTTCCGTGCGGCGTCAGTCCTAGAAAGTGGAATGGGTCGTTTGTGATCTTCTTTATGAGCTGTGCGGGCAGCTTGATCGGCCCGTTCATTGCCGATAATTCCACAGTGACTTGGAAGCCACTGAAAAGTTATTTCTTGCCCTATCTCAGTCAGATTGTGTATTGCCTCGGCAATCTCAAAGACCAGCTGCTCGTGTGGACCGCGGCGTAAAGGTGATAGTAGAGACTGCAGAGCCGCCTTTGAGTCGGAGAAAATTGTCCATTTGTGTGTCACTTGATCACTAATGAATTGCAGCGCGGCACAAAGTGCAGCGAGCTCTGCTGCCGTCGATGTTGTGACGTGAGACGTCTTGAATTTAATAGTTGTGCCCATCGTTGGTATCACCACTGCCGCGGTAGAGCTGTTCGGCAGGACGGAGCCGTCGGTATATATGGGCAGAGTCTTGGTACTTCTCGTACAACAGAAGTAAGGCGAGCTGTTTAAGGGCTGGTGATGACAGCTCTGCTTTTTTGTGGATGACAGGTATTGTCAGGTTGATATTTGGCTGTGTAAGGCACCACGGAGGAATCGAAGGTCTTGCGGCAGGAGTGAAGCAAGTTGGTAATGATTCACCATGCGTGGCTATTGTTTGGCAGAAAGAGGTACGTTGTCTGTCCGCTGGCAGAGATGCCAGGTGGTGGTGGGGAGTCCGGGCAAGATGTCGCATATGTGTCCTTAATGCTTCAACCTCAATGTGAGTCTTGGCGAGGTGGTCTCCAGCAATTGCTATAGTCGCCACTGTTGATGCACTCCGAGGCAGGCCTAGGCAAATGCGGAGCGCTTGTGCTTGAACACTTTGTATGGTGCGCAGACTCGTTTTGTTGACGTTAGTTAAGGCTGGCAAGCTGTACCGCAGGAAGCCAAGAAACAGCACATTGTATAGTTGCAGCATAGCACTTGTGGACATTCCCCATGTCTTTCCAGCGAAGAACTTAAACAGGTGACAGATGCCTGTTAACCGCTTCTTCATGTATGAAACATGATGGCTCCATGACATGTCTCTGTCAATTATAACGCCTAGAAACTTGTAAGATCGAATGTAGGGTATTCTTTGGCCATTTATCAATACGCTGTAGTCTGCCATGGGCTTCCGTGTAAATGCCACAAGTGCGCATTTCTCAGACGATATTTCCAGACCTCGATTCCGGAGGTAAATTAAAGTCTGAGATGCGGCTTTCTGGATCCTCGCACGCAGTTGTAGGCGTGTTACTGCAGACGTCCAAACGCAGATGTCATCCGCATACATTGATAGCTGAACTGTGCTTGGCAGGTGCTCAATGAGAGACAGGAGAGTCAGATTAAACAGCACAGGGCTGAGGACACCGCCCTGGGGGACGCCGCGGTAGCTGTAATGTAGAGAGGTGTGCCCGTCCTCAGTGTTCACGAAAAAGGATCGCATGGAGAGGTAGTCGCGTATCCATTGAAACATCCGGCCGCCCACACCTACCTCTTCGAGAGCAGTAAGTATGGCTTCATGTGTAATGTTGTCATATGCCCCTTTCACGTCAAGAAACAAGGAAGCGCAAAGACGCTTTCGGCATTTTTCGTGCTGAACGTACGTGACTAGGTCGACGACGTTATCTATTGATGATCGACCACGGCGAAAGCCCGTCATAGCCTCTGGGTAAATGTTGTGGTACTCTAGGTACCACTCCAGGCGTCCTAGGATCATTCTCTCCATTACTTTGCCCACACAACTAGCCAAAGCGATCGGGCGATACGATGAGAGCTCCAAAGGCGATTTGCCAGGCTTCAGTAGTGTAACCAGGCGACTGGTTTTCCAGCTTATCGGGAGCGTGCCATCTCGCCAAGATTCATTGTAGAGCTCTAGGAGAACAATGCTTGCGCGCTCACCCAGATGACGTAGGGCTCTGTAAGAAATGCCGTCAGGTCCTGCACTCTTAAAAAAAAGGTCGTCATATTCACTAAGTAAATACTAACACGTTACTAGTCCCAAAAAGCACTACCTTCTTAGTAAGTGCAGGTAGTAAAATGATGGTTAGTACTTTTCACTACCTGCTGAAGCTAGCAAAAAGCACTAACTTAGTAGTAACTAAATACTACCTCAGTAGTGCAGTTACTAACACAACTGAAATATAATTACCAACAATACAATGGGACCTATTCGATTTATAAGTGCCGCTTGCATTGTCCTATGAAGTCGATGGTATTGTAAAAGCATAAAAAAGTAAAGTAATAAATATACATGAAAGGAACCGCATCCTATTGCTATATGTTAGGGCATTAATTGGTGGCATTAACATATACGTAATGTAAATTTGCCAAGAACATGAAGCCGCACTGACTCCGGGTAAGAATGTACTACAGATGTCCAACAAGCAACGACAAGCAAGAAAACATATACAGAACGACTAAGGTGCTACGCAACACTTACTAAAAGAGCAACTTCGCCAGTATTTATAGGCCTAGTTTGAGGGAGCACATGTGGCACCGGTGAGCACCTATGTATTTGGTTAAATAATCAAAGCTATGTGCTCAAATGTCTAAAGCCTACTGTCTGTGCATATGTGTGATACGACGTCGCATATAACTGTTAATCCAAAATAATGAACAACACTACAGTTAATCTGAATTTCGCATAAGACTGTTACAATCACAGCAAAATAGGCCAAGGCCAGACAAGTTAGTAGTTGCTTAGTAGTTACTTAGTAGAAACTACTAAGAAGCATTTCTGGTTAGTAAAGGCAGCACTTACTAGCTTTACTAACCACTGGCTAGTACAGAACTAGTCAGAAGGTAGTAAAATACACATTAACCTAGTAAAAACGTGCATATACTAGCTATTTACTAACATTATTTTTAAGAGTGTGGAGCCGATGTGCGTCCACACAAAGCTAGTGCTGCCTTAAGTTCATGGATTGAAAAAGGTAGATCCATGCGTTGATCTCGCGGTGGTGGAGAGCTACTCAAAGGCGGAAAATTGTTGGGAGAAGTGAGTTGGCCGGATAATCTGGCGCAGAACTCTTCTGCCACGTCAATATCCGGTCGCTGTTGTGAAAGGGCTAGGGCCTTGAATGGAAACCGCTGCACGGGCAGTGTCCGGAGACCTCGTACCGTCCTCCACAATTGCGATAAAGGCTTGCGAGGGTCTAGAGACTCACAGAACGCAGCCCAGCGTTGTGATTCCAGCTTAGCTAACCGGCGCTGGATCTTCTTTTGGATGCGTCTGGCGGTCCGTAAATCATCCATTGCATGCGTGCGGCGGTACCTTCGTTCAGCACGTCGACGAATTGCTCGAAGTCGTTCTAATTCTATATCAAATTCCGTTAGCTTCGAAGAGCATGTGAGAGTGCACATAGTATCTTGTACTGCACTCTTGATAGTCTCTTCCAAACGATGTGAAATGTTGTCTTGACAGTGCTCTTCCATGAGAGACTGAAATTTGGTCCAGTCCACTCTTTGGATGGTATCGCGTATCTTGGAAGGAGATAATCCGCTTATTTTGACGTATGTGGGAATGTGGTCACTCCCATGTGTTTCTATATCTGCAAACCACCCAGCACGTCTGACGAGGCTTCGTGAGACAAACGCCAAGTCCAGACAGCTGCTGTACGTGGAGCCACGTAAGAATGTAGGACTGCCGTCATTTAACAACAAAAGTTCATTGTCATGAGCGACGGATAGCAAATGTCTGCCTTTCGCGTTGATCTTCGTACTGCCCCACAGTGTGTGATGAGCGTTGAAATCCCCAATGATGACCCACGGATCAGGAGTTGATGATAGGATGTCGCGTAGTCTTGTTTGATCAAATCGACTTGATGGAGACAGGTAAGCGCCCACAACGGTGATGGTAAGTTTCTTCTTTTTCACTGTTAGACATATATATTGATTGTCGTCATGAGGAGCCACAGGCTGGAGAATGTAAGTGAGATTGCGACGAATAAACACCATAACCTTGCTGTTTTCACCAGTAGTAGATGACATGAATGATTCATATCCAGAGAGCCTGATTGTGCGGGATAAGTTCGGTTCGCAGATGACAATGATCGGAAACATATGGGCGTAAACGAACCGACGAAAATCAGCAATGCGCGATCTCAGTCCCCGGGCATTCCACTGAAAAATTGTTGCTTTTCGGACCTCATCCCTGAAAGGTAGTAGCTGTTGAGCCATGGTCCACATATCAAGGAAAATTAGAACAACCTTTTAGCCTTTATTTCTGGGCATGGAGAGTTCATTTGTACAAAATGAAAAGTGAAATGTTATTTAAGTTATAGTTCAATTAGCGCGGTAATTGTTTAAGGAGTATTTTGTTTTGCTGAACTTTTTTTTTTTTTGTACAGCATATCAAGAGAAAAGGTAATGAGATGCGAAAGGCGGGAAGTTTAACCGGAAGACAAGACAGAAATATGAAAAGACAAAGCACACGCAGAGGGAGAGAGAGAAAAAAGAAAAAAAAAAAGCACGTACGCGAAGGCGCTAGTGAAATCCCTTCGCTCAAGTGACCTAGTTGAACAACTCTGACATAGGCTTGTACAATATATTCAGCAAATATACTTAAGGTAAGCTACTAAATACCACGCAAAAATGCATTTTAGAAGAGTATTAAATACCGAATTCAGGAATGTATTTGAGATAAGAGTATACTAAATACTAAAAAAAAGTATTTTGTTACTTCAAATAGACTTACAAGATACCTTTTTAAAAAAGTTACCTTAAAAACGTTATCTGGTTTTGAAAACTCTAGTAAGTAAGGCCAAGGCAGCACCAACATTGTTTCACGGGCCTTGGTGTCCATCCTCGCAGTGGTGTGACTTCAGTTAAGTGTCTCCGATGTATAGACTGATCAGCTTTTGCAACATGTCGCCCTTCTTATTATAAAGCGATCAACGCATGATCTAAGCCTGCGGCAAGAGAGTAATGGTCGGTTTGTTTACTATTTATTGGCTTGTGAGGCTTGAGAGCCACGCTTTTTTTTTTTTTTTACTCCTGCAAGAGTAAACAGCTGCATCTCTCCAATCATGCCTGCAAAAACGTGCGAGGCCAAATATTTGTTACGACTTGCTGCTTTAACGATTCTTAGTTAACCGCAACATCGTTCTGCATTCTGAGTAAAACATTTTTAAACATTGATATATCTGCAGGTTCTATCTATAATGCATAACCGCGGCTTGAATTCCTTGCCAGCAAAAACAAACCCACTCCGACTGAGGCAATCTGTCCTCCAGATAAGTCGCCTCATTTGTCTTGAAGTACTACTGAGGAATTTCCTCGGTACGCACTCAGCAATCCAACTCGTGCGATAAATTTATAACAGTAGCCGCTGATCGAATGAGAGCACACAAAATCGTTACCGGAAGAGACATGACTGATCTTGACGACGATAAATACAAATTTCAACTGAAAACATCGTGGCTGAGAAAGTTGCTCTACCGGATCGGCTTACTCAGTAAAAAGAAAGAAAGAAAGAAAGAAAGAAAGAAAGAAAGAAAGAAAGAAAGAGAAAAGGAAGTACCGGGGTTGTACAGTGCGCTAACGCAAATGAAAGACCGTCTAAGTCTCGTCCCCCTGCCGTGCGCGTGTAGCCCTAAGATCGTCGATTCCCACCCACTCATGGGAGCATGTTTAAATTTATACACAAAACCAGCTCCGCACATCTTTAGAGACGATCGAAGTTCGAGATGTTAAAAAGAAAAAAAAAAAGCGATCTGATTCCTTCGACCACACAGAAGCCACGCCAGAAACAAGATGCCATAAATTTAACCTTATCCACCCAGTAGTCCTTTGACTGTCGGTTTTCGACTCTCCCCCCAAAAACCTCTGCAACTACAACTTCGGAGCTTCAAGATACTTACTCTATTTCTGACAAGTTTCGACTCGATGCGCCCATTAGTTGCTTCGCGAAACTTTAAACCTATCAAATGGCTTTAAAGCGCAATTAAGGAAACTGATGATTTTCCACAACTCATCCAATTGACACATACACTTAGCTCCTCCCATCCCTCTTAACAAATTTCAGCCTGCTACGCCTTTCGACGGCACGAACAATGAAGAAACCCAAGGAGACATGGGATTGTCAATATTTGATGCGCGGAAGGCGTAAGGCATAAGCTGACCATGAATATGAATTGAGACAACTGCACGACAAGCGATGGTTGGCGAGTCTTCAGGTGTACTTGTACAGCTGCATTGGGATTACTGGGAGAACACGGTGGCTTGCAAACTAGGCTGAATCCCGTTTTCTAGTGGTGTGAAGATTGGACTGTGAAACTAAATGCGAGAAATCGGTCGTCATGCATACTATACAAATTAGAAATATTCCCGTAACTGCGCTTTGACTGAGGTCGATTAATACAATTATCTATTGGTTCCAGTTACAAATTGCCTAACGTGGTTGAGCCACATTAATAAAACCTGGCAATGTTCTCTAAAAAGCTTGGTTTCGTACGGCACACACTCTATATGATGTTTTTTATTTTATTTTTAGCTCCACCAAATTTTTAAGAGATTGCCTGTGGCAGATAGCACAATTCTAACCCTTGAGCTAAATTACTCAATGAGGTGGCCATTACGTCTACGAGAAATCAAATGTTTAATTGAATAATTAACATAATTACACTAATTAACTTTTAAATTATTCACTTTACCGCAGATATATCAAACTACCAATTGTAGTATAGGTTTAGTGAGTTTGCAAGGAATATCTGCTTAGAACCAATTCCGAGGATGGCACCTTGACGACCAGTCGGGTGTCCTTCAGGACCTTTTCGGAAATAAAGTTTCACCGCCACCACCACCGGTTTCGAGACATGCGCCGTCAACCTTGCCGTAAATATGCATTGTTGTTCCACTTACTTTTTAAAGAAAACTGTTTTACGCATTTTTGTACACTTTGAAAATGAATATCTCGAAACTGGTGTAGTCCTGAGAATTGGTTCTAAGTGGTTACGCCTTGCATACTCACTAGCTACAATTCGTATGTTGAAATATATGCCGTAGAGTAAATAATTAGAAAAGTCAATTAGTGTAGTTATGTTAATTATTAAATTAACCATTCTGATTCCTCTCAGCAGTAATAGCCGCCTTATCAAGTAGTTTACATCAAGGGTTAGAATTGTGCTATAAGCCACAGGCATTGTCTTTTTTTTTTAAATTTGGTGCAGCTGTAAACAAACACCCTGTATATTGTAACACCCTGTAACGCCCTGCCCTATTCGGTATAGTGTTGTTGTTGGTGACCATCGACACTCATGGGCACCAACAACAACACTATACCTAATAACAATTGTTATAGGCTAAAATTCCAGCACTTGGTTCATTCCCGTAAATTTAACATTAGTCGAGACACTGACTTAATATTTAGACTCATGTACAACGTACTTGACTAGTTGTTTCATGCGTTGCCACAGTAATGTTGCACCTCTCTTTCGTCATGATCAAGCTATAGTGCTTAACCATATCTTGACCATTTCCACGTTTGTGTAATGTTTCTTTATCCTATGAATTGTGTTTTGTTAAGCCACCCTGCTTGGTCCTCGGACAGTACGTTATAAATAAATATGAATACCAGTATGGAGAACGAAATACCCTAATGTTCTTGAAATAGTACGAGATTCCGAAAAGTCTTACCGGAGAACTATAGCCCAGGATAAAGCTACGTCAGAGCTCTACAGGATGGCTAAATATATTAAAAGACTGTTTTTGACATCTTTACGACACGCGCTTTATTTTTGAGACTAGGGCTGGGGCTGGACGAGGAGGTACTACAAGAACAACAAGTTATGTCTGAGATTAGGCCCTGCCTGCCTGCCTGCCTTTCTGCCAGCCTGCCCGCCCGCCAACTCTTGATTTGATTTTTATTGTCTATATGCTGCCCATGACGCTTTCGCTCGTTCTTTTCTCACCCTGCTCACGCGCTCGTCACGATGTCGCCACATGGCTTCTTGCCTCCCGCACTCCTCTACTGCTGCTGGGCAGTTACATCCTTCAGGAATACAAACTTCAACTGGGCTCCTAATGCAGCTAATATCTGTCGTATTTATTCTTCTTATACAAACTCTAT